>NC_055683.1:38137982-38167982 GCF_017639745.1 Melanotaenia boesemani
ATGTGTGACACCTGACACGTGTTCCTTTCTTCACGTTATCATTGGATCGCTTTCTGATGTCCATTGTACGAAGGCATCAGTCACTGAAGCTAGCTAATGACTTTGCACCAAATATCACGATATATAACTTAAAGAACACGTTATCTTTAAATTATCACAGGATTTGGTGATTACACGCACACGTGTGATGAAAGTCTGCTTCCTGTATTGAAGTGTTCATTTGAAGGAAGACCAAGTCCGCTTCTTTGATCCGAATCAGAGTTTGTTTGTACATTCACAATTCCCAAAAAATACCTAAATTTCCAAGCTAGCGGACTTGAATTCGGATGAAAACGCTGGTGTGAATGCACCCTAAACTTCCGCACAAGTGTGGTCTGTTGCAAAGGAATGGAGCACACCTGAGATACAAACCAATGCATGGCCAAAAATGTAAAACTACTTATTCCGTATGTGTTGAAAGGTAGCATCTGTCACCTGCATGGATGCAGAAACCCGAGTCTGCTCCATACAAACAGTGACTTTTGTTCCCCGTTGGGTTATAAAACTGTGGAGGTCAGTTCTTTTAACACATTCATGAAACGTCATCTCTTAACAGCTGACTGGTCATATGAGGCGGGTTCATTCAAACGTTTTACTTTTTAACAAAAACCATCAAAACCGGACACATTTGCTGAGTTCTAGCCCTCATCAAACTAACGCTGGACTTTAGTTCAGTGTGGTCTCTTGCATGGAAACTCCTACATGAGTGACGGTTCCGGATTTAACAGGCTGGACAATGAAATTGGTGCATAAAAGCCGACAGAACAACTCGTTCAGTCATGTAAACTTGATTAGAAATAACCGAATGTAAATTTAGTTAGTCATTTTTTATTCTGTCACAGCTCTGTGAGGAACGATCTGTTATTATTTATAAGAATTCCTTCTTTGTCCTTGCTTTTCAGCTGAGGTTTGTTTTTGATTGAAGACTTTCAAAAGGATCTGCTCTGTTTTTCTTTCATTGTTCATTTTAAGATGACCAACGTCTTTCATTATACAGTAAACATTCAGAAAAGTAAACCTTGAGGATCAAAAGCAGATATGGTACCATGAGCACCGTGACTGGTTATCACAAGATACAAGCCTTTTCTTTTTCACTAGATAAGTAAGGTGAGCTTGAAAATGAACGTTAACAGGTTTTTCTATGTTTTTCAAACCATGTAACTCTTTGTTAGAGTAAAGTCATCAGGATGTGAACATGCATACCTCAACCTACTGTTAGAAACTTAATGCTAAAAGTAGGAAAATTCGTGTTTGGTTGGTGTTGTATTATACAAAGTTGGAAAGCCTGATTAGTCACCTTTACAAGGAAGTATAACTCTTCTTTGGGTTTTCTTGCTGGATTGGATGATCTCAAATCATCTGAAAATGAGTGAATACCAACAGGAGAACATTACAGGGGATTTTGGTGCAGTTTAGGGAGGCATTACCCACATTTTTAGCTGTTGCTCATTCCACACAATCACCATCTTTACCAGTTATATCTGGTGGTAAAAGTGACTAATCAGGCTTTCCAACCATGTATAATACAATACCAACTGGGATTATATAGGGAAGAAATAATCCACCAAACATAAACTGCCTTTAATTTCTCCATTAAGTTTGTAACAGCAGGTTGAGGCTTGTGTGTTTTTCTCTTCACACTCTGGTAATGATTTTACTGAACTCTAATAAAGAAAAACCTCTTTGTTTAACATAGATTTAAACAGACGTTGCTGCTGCTGTATGACGACCATCAGCCTTAGTAGCTCATCATTGAAATGATCAACATCTACCTTCATTAAGGATAAACCTCCACCAGCCTCATTAGTCTAAATTTATTCTTTCTTTATACCATAAAAACAGAACCGTTTGATCCAAATACATAAAACTCATCAACAACTCTCCCCTTTAAGGTTTAAAGTTTTGACCTGTGAGGCTGGAGAGCTCCAACAATAATCTGACATGTCGAAGCCACGGTATTGAGAGACTTCTGTTTGCAGCAGTGACATTCAGAACCAAAGGTTTTAATCTCCATTTCTTCAGATAACTACTTTATTTTATGTCGTAAAGAGCTCTGACAGAGGTTACATAACACTTCCTCTGAGGATTTATTCTGCAGGATCCAGCAGTGCCTGAAGAGGCTTTGCAGCTCTTTTTGGTTAGTAAAAAAAAAAAAAAAAAGAAAGAAATACTTGGCAGCTTCAGTTTCAGGTCTGGTTCCTCTCCTGTATTTAATCCAAATCTCCATCAGCTGATTCCTCAGATCCTCCACCAGCTCACGCATCACATTTCAATTGCACTCCAAAGTAAGACTATGAAAAATCCTGTTGATGACGATATATCAAAACAAGTGGTTCTTCCTCGTTGTTGCATGATGCAATATGTTGGTATACTTCTTTATATCTCTATACTCCCCCTGCCTGTTTTCTATACAGTGTTAAAGTGAGACATGACAAAGCAATCAGGTTCAGGATTCTTCGGTTTACAGTGTTTATTGTTCCTCTTTTATGCACGACTGAATGTACGAATGTGGCTTTCGATACGATATCGTTGTTTACACTGATCTTGTGCTTTACAGGTGTTCTTACATTTCTATCAGGTGTTTTATGTACGATGCAACAAATAAATTTGGAATGCAACTCAAACAGTGTTTGTTTTCATTCTGTGATGCATGGGAGGTCAGCAGTGTCACGCTGCCCCCTGCAGGCCGAACACAACTACAACACCTGAATAAGTTCACACAGGAAGACTCCAGTTCAGTTTCCTCATCTGATATAAAAAAGAATAGGTTTCAGTCAGAACATTATTAAGACATTTAACAATCTGGAGGAATTTGAATGTATAAAGAACAAGAGAGCAAATCTAATCTGAAACAATCCCTTCATCAAGCTCTGCAATACAGCTACATCCAAGAATTTAACTTCAGACTTCACTGAGCAGAAAAGAAGCTGCATGTTAACCCGGACCAGAATTCCAGAGTCGGCGTCAACTTCTCTGGACTCAGAGGCACCTGGGATGGACCATCACACAGAGGAAATCTGGATTGTGATCAGAACAATCAGTATTCCATATCTTTGTTGGAAGAAATGGAGCAAAGAGCAACGGGAGGATCCAGACTGTTGTCAGCAACAAATCCAAAAGCCCGGTTCTGTAACACTTTGGATCCGGATCAGGGTTCTGATGGTATGGGGTGGGATCAGGGTTCTGATGGTTTGGGGTGGATCAGGGTTCTGATGGTTTGGGGTGGGATCAGGGTTCTGATGGTTTGAGGTGGGATCAGGGTTCTGATGGTATGGGGTGGGCTCAGGGTTCTGATGGTTTGGGGTGGGATCAGGGTTCTGATGGTATGGGGTGGGATCAGGGTTCTGATGGTTTGGGGTGGGATCAGGGTTCTGATGGTATGGGGTGGGATCAGGGTTCTGATGGTTTGGGGTGGGATCAGGGTTCTGATGGTATGGGGTGGGATCAGGGTTCTGATGGTTTGGGGTGGGATCAGGGTTCTGATGGTTTGGGGTGGGATCAGGGTTCTGATGGTTTGGGGTGGGATCCGGGTTCTGATGGTATGGGGTGGGATCCGGGTTCTGATGGTATGGGGTGGGATCCGGGTTCTGATGCTATGGGGTGGGATCAGGGTTCTGATGGTATGGGGTGGGATCAGGGTTCTGATGGTTTGGGGTGGGATCAGGGTTCTGATGGTATGGGGTGGGATCAGGGTTCTGATGGTTTGGGGTGGGATCAGGGTTCTGATGGTTTGGGGTGGGATCAGGGTTCTGATGGTTTGGGGCGGGATCCGGGTTCTGATGGTATGGGGTGGGATCCGGGTTCTGATGGTATGGGGTGGGATCCGGGTTCTGATGGTTTGGGGTGGGATCAGGGTTCTGATGGTATGGGGTGGGATCCGGGTTCTGATGCTATGGGGTGGGATCAGGGTTCTGATGGTATGGGGTGGGATCCGGGTTCTGATGGTTTGGGGTGGGATCAGGGTTCTGATGGTATGGGGTGGGATCCGGGTTCTGATGGTATGGGGTGGGATCAGGGTTCTGATGGTTTGGGGTGGGATCAGGGTTCTGATGGTTTGGGGTGGGATCCGGGTTCTGATGGTTTGGGGTGGGATCAGGGTTCTGATGGTTTGGGGTGGGATCCGGGTTCTGATGGTATGGGGTGGGATCCGGGTTCTGATGGTATGGGGTGGGATCAGGGTTCTGATGGTATGGGGTGGGATCCGGGTTCTGATGGTATGGGGTGGGATCAGTGTTGAAGAACCACGTTACAGCAGCATGGCCGGAGGAAGAGGAGGGCACAGGTCGGGTACTGGACTGGCTCAGATTTGGGAGTCCTAACCTGAAACAACCAGGACCCAGTACAGCGAAATAAAACAGAGCATGAAATAAAAGTCCAAGGTGAGTGATGGATCCTCTGAGTTTCTCCATCTCAGACAGAACCACCGAGTCTGAACACAGCTCTCGCCAAACACACCAGATAAATTAAAGCACTGATAGGACACCTTGAATTTATTTTCTTTTAATTTTACACAAAGACTATTTAATGTCACGCTGTTTGAAGAAAAGACATATTGGGTTAAAAAATAAAATCAAACCAGCAGAAACAGCAGACTGGATCACTAACTATGAGTCAGACAGCAGATTGTGATCATCTCAGCCTCATTTCCAGATCATTTCATCAGCTGATCCGTTTCCTGTTGACATGGCGATATCTTTCCGGACCAGCCTGCAGGTGAAGGTGATCCTCAGAGACGCGAGGAATTATTTTAACTTTTGCTTCCCAAACAGCCACGACTCCACCTGGATCTGAGTTCAAACTGTGATCTGACGAAGCCAAGTTGGTTTTCTTCTACACAGCTGCAGGAAACACGAGGCGGCGGCACTGTGACAACATCTGAAGGAAAAATAAATTAGGATAAATAGTTTGTGTAGCTGCCTGTAACTCCGTCATGTCCTAGAGGGAAAAAACCGACGGGGATTCTCAGCAGGAGGAATGTTTTTTCTTCATTTGCAGCTTCGTCACAAACCAGCAACTCAGCTTCCTGCTGCTCCTCTACTCAGGTCCACCTGCAAACTTTCTGTAAACTGTAAAAATCCATTTACGGATTTTACAGATCTGGAATTTTCTCTCCATCTGACATGAACTCATCACTACATTCTCACTGCTGGTGTAATAAAACCTTCAAGAAGAAGAAATCTAAGTAGTATATGACTAACCAACATGTACAATCCTCCTTTATGAGGATATTTAATCTGCGTAAATTAATGTCAAACCTCGTGATCATTATGAAGAACAGGGACTGTCTTTCCATTTTTAAGTCTAACAAGTAAAAATCAAATCAAATCTACAAGGACGGATTAATCCTGCAAGTCTGAAAATACAAGTACCTAACATTTTTACACAGCTAGATACTATTAAATGCTAAGACTAGATGCTAATTACAGCTACTGAAAAACCACTGAGAGTCAGTTTATGAATAAATAAAATATTTAGGAACTCTTCATGCCCTGGGAATACAATGTGATGGTAGCTTGACCTTTGACCTGCCTTTTACTATTTAATATCTGTAATGCTTTTAATGTTTTGTGCACTTTGAATTGTCCTGTACATTAATGTGCTATATAAATAAACTGCCTTGCCTTAAGGGGATGTCCAGTATCGAGCATATTTGCCGCGCTGTGTGTTTTAAAGCAAGTATATAGACAAACGTAGCGGAACGTTGACGTGTACGCTTGCGTTAAACAGCCCTTATGTAATAAGTAATAGATAATAGATACGTCCTGTTCATCTTCTTCTCTGGTTTGTTTCGCGGGTCTCGTGTCAGCTTTTCTGCTCAGCACTGTCCCCACGATTTCTGGTGGCATTGCTCCGTCTTCTGCGTCAGGCGATGGAGAGCCAAGCTCTCTGAAAAAGAACCAAATTACTCGCGTAATCGACGCAGAAGATGGAAAAAACTGTCCATCTGTCAGCATATGACTTCTGCGTCAAGCGTAAATGGGCCTTTAGTCGTCTACGATTGGTTAAAGATTAGAGACAGCTAACTGGTTCCTGAGTAGATGTGTAAAATGTAGTACAAACATTTTGTCTTTGTAAAACTTACTTGAATTTTAGAATTAAGTGTATTTGTTCAGAAGGGCTGTCACACAAAACACATTAATCTGTGTAATGTGTTAAATTTTTAATGCATTAACGCAAAGTTATTACTGATTGTCATATTAAAACTCTGAATGTGGAATTACCTCTGAGAGAGAAGCTAATTTTGGACATGTACCTGCGTTGTTACAGAAATGAACTCAATCCACCAAAAACCACTTTAACCTCCTTATTTATGAAGACTGAGTTTTCCAGCCTTACATTTAATGATGGATTAGATTTATATAGCTCTTTTCAAGGCACCCAAAGCGCTTCACATTGTATCCATTAGTCATCCACTCCTCATTCATACGTGGCGATGGTAAGCTACATGTGTAGCCACAGCTGCCCTGGGACGAACTCATGGAAACTTGGCAGCCAATCCGCGCCTACGGCCTCTCCGACCACCAACAAAACATTCATACATCAACCACTTCATGCCGACACGTCAAGGAGGGTGAAGTGTCTTGCCCAAGGACACTACAACAGTGGAAATCGAACCACACATTTAACTAGTCAGTCTCTCACTTGATATTCTGGTCCAGCTTCCGTACTAGTTAGTAACAATGACTGACCAAATCACGCCTACCATCAACAAAACAAGAAGAAGTCGTCATCGCATCTACCAAGTTATTGCATCTGGTCTGACTGAGACCAGAGTGGGCTAAAAGAGTCAGAAACACCTGTCCCACCTTCAGGCAGGTGTTTGAGAATTAAAAAAAACAAAGACATAACAACCAATAAAAACACTAAGTTTCAAAAAGGAGTTTTAGTTTTAGACTTTTTAAAGGCAGATTGTACAAATTACAAGTTTACTTGTATTTTGTGACTTGTAGAATTAATCCGTACTTATAGATTCGATTTTGTACTCATACTTCTCATTAGTTTTAAATATGGAGATAAAAGTTACAAAACTTCTGTCTCTCTCCTAGCTCCATAGCTTATAACCATTTATCCTGTCTGCTGAATCAGGCGCAGTCTTCATTCTGACCACTAGGTGGTGGTACTGAGTAAATGACAGCTGACAAGACTGTATGTAGTTTCACTTTTAACCATTTTAAAACACTTCAGTCATCCAATACTTGTTTTCTACCCACCGTTGGACACCTTCTGCACAACAATAATTCTGATATATTACACTGTAAAAAACGGTACATGTGTGCATTTTTTTTTAACTTGTCCTGTCCAGCATGGCAGCCACAGAATGATGGTCTGGCTGCTGAGTCATGCCAGACAAATTTGCTTTGTCAGAGGGAGCTATCATTATTTATTTTATTTTTTTTAAATCTTATTTATTTTGAATTATGGAATTTACATAATCTTGCTGGAATGACCGGAGGGGACAATAAAAAGGAGAATAGTGAACAGAAGAAAAAGGTAGAAAAAAAATGAGAAGGTCAAATCCATCCTAACACCAGAAAACCAACTGCTACACCTGTGCAGAAACACAGCAGAGAATTTCCCATGACTTTTACAGGTAAACTAAGCTGACAATCATCAGGACCTCTTAAAATTAATAAATAACCAAAACAACAACAACAAAATAAATAATATAAAAAAAAAACATCCATCACAACCAAAGTCCCAGAGAAACACAAAAAAACCTAAACACAAGTAGCTATTAATGTTTGTTTTTTGTTAAAAACTTGAGGGAACTGAAAAGAAAAAAAAAAAAAATTCTTTCTATTATTTCTTGGGTTGGGCCTCTTGTTGTTCTAATATTTAAAGTAGCTGAATCTTTTTAGGATTTTTGATTAATCGTATCCAAGATGGTTATCACGCTACTTTAGAGGTAGAGCTGCAAACCCTGAAAACGGATTGTAAAATCATTCCTGCAGACATTTTTATGTGAAATAAGACGAGTGCAAGTGTATTAATTAGGGCTGAAATCCAGTTAAAGCAAGTTTTCCTTTTGTTTACATTCACCAACGAACCAACATGCACAAAGTGGAACGCAGCCCTCGTTAATACACCTGAGATTAACACCATGTATGGAAGTATTTGTTTTAACAGTCAAGGACCACGTTATTAGGTCTGAAATTATTCCTTTACATCAAGAAAACAATGTTTATCTCTAGATAATTACGTTAAAAACGGTTTCAATTGCGGCTGCCTTCAGTTTACATATTAAACAAAGTTATGTGCTAGAATGAAGTACTTCGTGAACAGCGCCATCTAGTGGTATTCCTGTGGTGTAGCAGCATCATTTCTCTGTACTGACACCTGCTGGTCAGAAAGAAAACAGCAGACAAGCTTTTACACGTATGTCTGGTATTTAAGTGCATTTCGCTGATTACACCTCTTACATTGGTTGTTGTTTAGTTGGCCACCCACCACCTGGGTGAGTAAGGCCAGTACTGGGTAGTCAGGGCTAAACTGTTAAAGAGAGAAGTTCAACAGGAGAAGCCAGTCTGTTCTGGAAAGTTCTTGGTGGAAGTCAACGAGTCATTTAAACTGGAGACGTATATTTCGTACGATCAGTTAATCCGAATCACTGCAGGTTATTTTCTTTATCTTTACTTTTCCTGACTTAGTGACATTTAACTCGGTTTTCATGGTGTTAACGAGGACTCGACTGTGACTTGTTGGTCTCAAAGGTTTTGGATCAGAACCGACATGTTGCTGGTTTGTGACGTTCTGGCTGTCGCTCACGTCGAGCCAACCGAGGACTCTTTGCAGCTTAATAATGGTCATAAACCAGCTGTTCTTATTTTAATGACACAGTATTGACACGCCGATGTCGTAGTGATGCTACTGTCTGAGTTGAAACACTGAGGATTCTGATTGGCTGTCGTCACGCTTGGAAACTGAGGATTTCCTCTTGATGTGGTTCTTCTGAGCTTCTCAGGAGATCTGCATGTGAAATTGAATGAAGCGTCCAATCAGGCGTTGGCGACAAAGCACATGTCCTTCTTCAGGTGCAGCTGCAGGCCGCTGGCGCTGGTGAAGGTCTTGGAGCACTGAGCGCAGTGGTACGGCTTCTCTCCGGAGTGCGTGCGTTTATGTTTCTTCATGGTGTCGCCATCGCTGAAGGTGCGGCAGCAGAACGGGCAGCTGTACGGCCGCTCGCCCGTGTGGATGCGCAGGTGTCGCCGCAGGTTTCCTCGCTGGCTGAAGCTCTTCGAGCAGAAGGTGCAGCGGTGCGGCCGCTCGCCCGTGTGCGTGCGCAGGTGACGGCGCAGGTCGGCCGACTGGGCGAAAGACTTGCAGCACCAGTCGCAGGCGTAGGTCTTCCTCTTCTGCTCCAGGTGGTGGCGGAGGCTGGCGGCCTGGCCGAACGCCTCGCCACAGCGGGGGCAGCGATGCACGAGCTCGGGGGAGAAGGCAGCAGCGTTGGTAGCGCCGTCATCAGCCGACTTCCTGTTTCCATCTGCGAGCACCACCACCGTCCGGTCGGCCTCCACTTTGCTCCTGACGCTGGACTCTTCCACCACGACGCGAGCGCTCGCCGTCACACAGTCCATGTTACGTTCAGCTTTGCTCACGTCCTCGGGCTCGGTTTTGATCCAAGCAGGTGGCGAGGCCTGCGGCTCCTCCGTCACCTCTGGAACGTCCACCAGGACTTTGGGAGCCAAGGAGGGGGGAGGATCCAGGGAGGAGTGAGAAGAGGGAGATGACGCTCTCCTCAACACCTCCTGTGGAGGATCAGCTTTCAGGACCGGATCCCAGGACTCTGTGGGCTTCTTGTCCTCCTGCTGGAGAATCGGTACTGGTGCTGGTACAAGTACTGGTGCTGGTACCGGTACTGGTGGTGTCTCCCTCTGAACCGACAAAAGTTGCACTGAAACCAGCTGCTCATGCGACGGCTGGGCTGTGTTGGATGGTGGCGATCTGGGCTGGTTCGGGGTGGAGTCTGGCTCCTCTGAGCTGGACCTTCGCTCCACATCACCAGACTGTTGATCTGGAGCCTCAAATCCCAGACTGGACCTGGTGGACCCTGAAACAGAACAGCGATGTTAATACCGACGATCATTCAACTTTCTGCAGTTTAGTGTTAAAGTCAGATGGAAAAGATTCAATATGTGGATTAAATTAAAAAAGGAACACCAAGAAGAATGTGAGAGGGAAACACCCGGAAGACTCACTAGAACACAGAAAGAGAAGCAGAATGGCCGTCCCAGTAGATCTGACAAGTTTTCTGGGACGGCCACACCTCCGTAAACTAGCTGATCACACGTCGGCAACACATCAACGGACGTTTCTGAGGAAGGCTGCAGATGACAGCTGAAACATGTCAGGTATGTTACCACATCCTATTATTGTCCGAACAGAAGAAAAGAAACCCTTATAAGCTTAAATATGTCAAAAATCTGAGACGTCTGCAACACGTCTGGAAAAAGTTGGAACAAGAGTAACAAAAGGCTGTAAAAGTAACTGGTACAAATCAGAAACAACTGGAGGAACATTTGATAACTGATCAGGTTAAATGGCAACAGGTCAGTAACATGACTGGATATAAAAGGAGCATTTCAGAGAGGCAGAGTCTCTCAGATGGGAAGATGGACTGAAATTGTTCCTCAAACTTCCTCAGAAGAATCAGAGAATCAGGAGGAATCTCTGTGCGCTGGTACAAGGATGGATGCTGGTGATGTTCTGCATTTAAAGCAGACATGATTCTCTACTGGGGACCACTGCATGGACTCAGGAAGACTTCCAGAAATCACAGTCTGTAATTGCAGTTCACCCTGAAATTCACAAATGCAGGTTAAAGCTCCATCACCACAGCAGAAGAGTCCGGCTGCTGAACTGGCCTGCCTGCAGTCCAGACCTTTCACCAACACACAACATCTGGAGCATCATGGAAGCAGAAATCCATGCTACACTGTGCTGAACATCCTAGAACTACTTTTTACACCATGGTGCTGCCATCAGATTCACCATCAGCTCATATTTTCCATCAAATAGTGAAATGTCTCAGTTTCATCATCTGATATGTTTATCTTCTACTGGGAATAAAATATGACTTGATGAGATTCGGTTATTTACATTTTACAAAGAGATCAAACTTTTGTAGAAGTTGAGGTTGTTAAACATTTCTTGCTTTCAAACTTTAAATGGTTAATTTGACTTCTGACTCTGGACCGGCTCCGCCTTTCAGGTTAAAAACCACATCATCAGCTGATTTTCCACTGAAAGAGGAAAATAAACCCATAGAAAATAACCACGTCTGACTTTAAATTGAGACATGCTTTTTTAACAACTGCCGAATAAAAGAGCGAACATATATCCGTAAATAAACACGTTTAAACCCACAATTTATCGGGTATTTAACGCTAAAACCTTTAGAAAAGCTTAAAATGACGTGAGTCTGGAACGACGTTCCCTCGCGACACACGCTGTCTGGCACGGCCCTTACTCAGCCACTCTGTCTCGGCCTCCAGCAGCAGGATGTCCCGCAGCTGCCTCCGCAGGCTCTCGTTCTCGCGACGGGTTCTGGCGGTCTCCTCGCGGTACTCGGCCACCGTGTCCTCCACCACGTCCAGGACCTCCTTCACCACCGCCGTCAGCCGCTCCGTAAGGTAGACGCTGAGCAGCTGCAGCTTGGTCATTTTGAAGCTAGAAACACAAACGTCTGCGGCATCAACACCGGAAACGGATTAGATGATAACAAACAAACCGGAAATGACATCCCGTTGAGCGTCTCCCGTCAAAATAAGTGTCAGATATTATCTAAATTGATCAGAAACCGTGAGCAAATCCGTGTTTTGTGTATTTACACACACACACACACGCACGCACGCACGCACACCCACCCACACACACACACACACACATATATATACACACACACACTCCAGAAAGGTAAATAAACATCATGAACTGCCGATGAGATCAAGCAAAAGCAGGTGAGAATAAAAGCTAATTCCAAAACATTTAACCTTAGAAAAAGAAACAATACACCAATATGAACCATAAAGAGAGGCCAAACAAAAACAGCTTTAAAGATGAAGAAATAGATATTTGTAAAAATAGACAGAAATTAGTGAAAATGGACTTAAACTAGAAGAAAAAAAAACAAACAAACATAAAGATACCAACAGGTTTAGTCACTGGATGATAGTTTTTTTTTTTGTTTGAACTGCAGGCCCTGACTGTGACCACTGGATGGTGGTAAAAACACACAAATACTTCAACATAAAGAACACTTCCTGTTACAATACTCAGAATCAGCACGTCCAATAAGAGATGTCAGAGGTTTGACTTCATCACATGGTGCATGAGTGTAAATGTGATTTCATCTGATCAGCCTAAACAGAGCTGGAAATGAAAACGATGTTCTGCTCCATCATCTGGAAGCAGAGATGAAAATACAGAAAAATGAAGCCATATTGTTGAGAATTCCCAACCAGGCTGTAACCAGTCTTCAAATATAGAAATATTCTGTTTCAAATGGAACCGAATCACAATCTGCTTTTCTGTCATTAAAACATGCCCTGGACTTGGGTCTGGAGCTAGGTCTGGACCTGGTCCTGAAGCTGGGTGCGGAGGTGGTCCTGCGTCTAACTGTAGTTTTTTATTGTGTGTCTGTGTTCTGTCTCTTCATGTGATGATAATGATGATAACAAAACTCTGAGGGGGTCCAGATCATTCATTCATTCATTCATTCATTCATTCATTCATTCATTCATTCATTCATTCATTCATCCATCCATCCATCCATCCATCCATCCATCCATCCATCCCTCCCTCGCACTGGGTCGCAGGTGCAACAGTCTAGCAAAGAAGCCAGACTTCTTTCCCCCCCGCCACTTGTTGGGGGAAATCCTGAGGTGTTCGCAGGCTAGCCAAGACACTTAGTCCCTCCAGTGTGTCCCCGTGGGTCTCCTCACAGTGGGATGTACCTGGAACACCTCCCCAGGGAGGAGCCCAGGAGCCATCCCGACCAGGTGCCTGAACCATCTCATCTGGTTTCTCGGGATGCAGAGAAGCAGCATTTCTATGCAGATCTCCTCTTGAATGACTGAGCTTCTCACCCTTTCTATAAGGAAGGTCCAAACACATTCAATTCATTGGGGTTTTGGTCTTATTTTGGAGTAAAATTTAATATATTTCTCACCAGAATCTGTCCAGTATGAGCAGCAGGAGATGCGGCCAGATATCCACATGTTGATCAGCCTCATTTCCACTCTTCCCTCACCCACCATCTCCCCTGGGTGGGCTGGGTGGCTGTTCATCTCAAGCTCGCAAGTCCTGGAAGCTTAAAAGGTTCTACGCAGGATCTTAGTTGTTCTTAGGACTGTGATCTTCTGGAGATGTCTGATGTTTCCCCAGGTACCTGTTGAAGCCACTTCTCCAGTGTGGGGGGACAAGGCCCCCAGTGCTCCAATGACCACTGGTACAACTGTTGCCGTCACCTTCCAGGCCTTCTCCAGTTCTTCCTTGAGTTCTTGTTATTTCTCTTTTTTCTCATGTTTCTTTTTTCCTGATATTTCCATCGTTGGGGATGGCTACACTGATCACTACAGCTTTCCTTTGCCTTTGCTGCTCATCTATGATCACAATGTCTGGTTGGTTGACCACCACCATTTTCTAGGTCTGTATCTGGAGGTCCCACAGGATCTTAGCCCTCTCATTCTCCACCATCTTGGCAGGTGTTTCCCACTGTGACCTAGAGGTCTCCAGTCCATATTCTATACAGATGTTTCTGAACATTATGCCAGCTACCTGGTTATGGTGTTCCATGTACTCTTTGCCTGCCAGTATCTTGTACTTTGCTGTGGGGTCCTGGATTGTTTCAGGGGCCTCTTTGCACCTGGGAACTGGGATCCTGCATGGTGCGGTAGATCTGGGATCCTGTCTGGTGTTGTAGACCTGAGGCCTGATAGACTAAGCTGGACTTTCTCTTATCCTGGTAACTTCAGCGTTAACCCTGGGGTTTTTTTGTACAGCAATGCTGGTTCACTTCTTACTGGTGTATATCACCATGGTAACTTACGCTGAACGGTTAATATGCTCCAGAGCAGATTATGTTCTGGATAAGAGATCAGCGTGTATGAAAACAACACCACCAATGGCCGCCCATTTTTAAACGATCATCAATGTTGGTGGTGGATGGCTCAGGGAGGCTTAGGAGAGAAAGAGTTTTTAGGGATAGATGCATTCTTTTGATGAAGAAATAAAGCCTTATCACTGAGCACTTTAAAGAATGTTTCTGTCCTTGTTCTTGAATTGTTCTCAAGTCCCTTATTTAAGCTCCACCAGGGTTGCATCTGAAATAATGAAATTAATAATAATGCTCACATATGGCAGAACTACAGAACCATGAATTTATGGAATCAGAACTACTCATGCCATCATGGTGAGGAATTAATATTCCAACACAAACACGCTTACATGAGTGCGAGCCTCTAAAGAACTCATTGGAAAATAGAAGCACTGAGAATGCAGACCTTCACGAAGATGTTATAATTAATTAATTAATTTATTTTTTTACCAAATTCTTGGATCCAGACAGTGAGCTGGATCACCTCATCACTTTTTCCTTATTCCATTTCTGACATTTCCTGAAAATCTAACCAAAATCCATTGAACTCTGAATTATGTTGCTAACAGACATTCAGACAAACGTCAGATGAAGATAATAACCTGCAGAGGTTATAAATAAAAAGGAAAGTGAGGCAAAGTCTGCATCGTAATAATGTCAAATTGAGTTTATATTGGCAAACAGATGTCGAGGGGAGGGACCAGACGAAGCGCGGCTCACACAACCCTTATGATTATGAAAAAACAAGGACCAAGGCTTCCCTTGCCCGGACGTGGGTCACCGGGGCCCCCCTCTGGAGCCAGGCCTGGAGGTGGGGCACGGAGGCAAGCGCCTGGTGGCCGGGCCTTTGCCCATGGGGCCCGGTCAGGCTCAGCCCGAAAGGGAGACATGGGCCTCTCCTCCCGTGGGCCCACCACCTACGGGAGGGGCCATAGGGGTCGGGTGCATTGTGAGCTGGGCGGCTGCCAGAGGCGGGGACCCTGGCGGTCTGATCCTCGGCTGCAAAAGCTAGCTCTAGGGACGTGGAATGTCACCTCTCTGGCGGGGAAGGACCCTGAGCTGGTGCGCGAGGTTGAGCGGTTCCGGTTTGATATAGTTGGACTCACCTCGACGCATGGCTTGGGCTCTGGAACAACTGCCCTCGAGAGGGGCTGGACCCTCTTCCATTCTGGAGTTGCTCCCGGTGAGAGGCGCCGAGCAGGTGTAGGCCTGCTCATTGCCCCCCAACTTGGCGCCTGTACGTTGGGGTTTACCCCGGTGGACGAAAGGGTAGCCTCCCTCCGCCTTCGGGTGGGGGGACGGGTCCTGACTGTTGTTTGTGCCTATGCACCAAATAGCAGTTCAGAGTACCCACCCTTTTCGGAGTCCTTGGGGGGGTGTTGGAGAGCACTCCTTCTGGGGACTCCCTCGTTCTGCTGGGTGACTTCAGTGCTCACGTGGGCAATGACAGCAAGACCTGGAGGGGCGTGATTGGGAGGAACGGCCCCCCTGATCTGAATCCAAGTGGTGTTTTGTTGTTGGACTTCTGTGCTCGTCATGGATTGTCCATAATCAACACCTTGTTCAGACATAAGAGTGTCCACATGTGCACTTGGCACCAAGACACTCTAGGCCGCAGTTCGATGATTGACTTTGTAGTCGTGTCGTCGGACTTGCGGCCGCATGTCCTGGACACTCGGGTGAAGAGAGGGGCGGAGCTGTCAACTGATCACCACCTGGTGGTGAGTTGGCTCAGATGGTGGGAGAGGATGCCGGTCAGGCCTGGCAGGCCCAAGCATGTTGTGAGGGTCTGCTGGGAACGTCTGGCAGAGTCCCCTGTCAGAAAGAGTTTCAACTCCCATCTCCGGCAGAGCTTCAACCATGTCCCGGGTGAGGCGGGGGACATTGAGTCTGAATTGGCTGTGTTCCGTGCCTCTGTTGTCGAGGCGGCCAGCCGCAGCTGTGGCCGTAAGGTCGTCGGTGCCTGTCGTGGTGGTAACCCCCGAACTCGTTGGTGGACACCGGCCGTAAGGGATGCCGTCAAGCTGAAGAAGGAGTCCTATTGGGCCTTTTTGGCCTGTGGGACTCCAGAGGCAGCTGATGGGTATCGGCGGGCTAAGCGGAGCGCGGCTTCGGCGGTCACTAAGGCAAAAGCTCGGGCATGGGAGGAGTTTGGAGAGGCCATGGAGAATGACTTCCGGACGGCTTCGAGGAGATTCTGGTCCACCATCCGGCGGCTCAGGAGGGGAAAGCAGTGCTCCGTCAACACTGTGTACAGTGGGGATGGGGGGCTGCTGACCTCGACTCGAGACGTTGTGAGGCGGTGGAGGGAATACTTTGAAGACCTCCTCAATCCCACCAACACGTCTTCTGGTGAGGAAGCAGAGTCTGGGGTAGCTGGTGCTGGCTCGCCTATCTCTGGGGCTGAGGTCGCTGAGGTGGTTAAAAATCTCCTTGGTGGCAAGGCCCCGGGGGCTCTGGATGCTGTAGGGCTGTCTTGGTTGATACGCCTCTGCAGCATCGCGTGGATATCGGGGACAGTCCCCCTGGACTGGCAGACTGGGGTGGTGGTCCCCCTCTTCAAAAAGGGGGACCGGAGGGTGTGCTCCAACTACAGGGAGATCACACTTCTCAGCCTCCCCGGTAAGGTCTGTTCAGGGGTGCTGCAGAGGAGGGTCCGTCGGATAGTCGAACCTCGGATTGAGGAGCAGTGTGGTTTTCGTCCCGGTCGTGGTACAGTGGACCAGCTATACCCCCCCTTTGGGGTCTTTGAGGGGGCATGGGAGTTTGCCTAACCAATCTACATGTGTTTTGTGGATTTGGAAAAGGCATTTGACCGCGTTCCCCGGGGACTTCTGTGGGGGGTACTCCGGGAGTATGGAGTGTCAGGCTCGCTTGTAAGAGCTGTCCGGTCCCTGTACGACCGGTGTCAGAGCTTGGTCTGCATTGCCGGCAGTAAATCAGAATCGTTTCCAGTGCGGGTAGGACTCCGCCAAGGCTGTCCTTTGTCACCGATTCTGTTCATAACTTTTATGGACAGAATTTCTAGGCGCAGCCGAGGTGTGGAGGGGATCCGGTTCGGTGGCCTCAGGATTGGGTCTCTGCTCTTTGCGGATGACGTGGTTCTGTTGGCTTCATCGGGACGTGATCTTCAGCTCTCACTGGAGTGATTCGCAGCCTAGTGTGAAGCGGCTGGGATGCGAATCAGCACCTCCAAGTCCGAGACCATGGTCCTCAGCCAGAAAAGGGTGGAGTGCTCTCTCCGGGTCTGCGATGGGGTCCTGCCCCAAGTGGAGGAGTTCACATATCTCGGGGTCTTGTTCACGAGTGAGGGAAGGATGGAGCGGGAGATCGACAGGCGGATCGGTGCGGCGTCCGCAGTGATGCGGGCTCTGCATCGGTCTGTCGTGGTGAAGAGAGAGCGGAGCCAAAAGGCAAAGCTCTCGATTTACCGGTCGATCTACGTTCCTATCCTCACCTATGGTCATGAGCTGTGGGTAATGACCGAAAGAACGAGATCTCGAATACAAGCGGCCGAAATGAGTTTCCTCCGCAGGGTGGCCGGGCTCTCCCTTAGAGATAGGGTGAGAAGCTCGGTGATCCTGGAGGGGCTCAGAGTAGAGCCGCTTCTCCTCCACATCGAGAGGAGCCAGATGAGGTGGCTCGGGCATCTGGTTAGGATGCCTCCTGGACGCCTCCCTGGTGAGGTGTTCCGGGCACGTCCCACCGGAAGGAGGCCCCGGGGCAGACCCAGGACACGCTGGACAGACTACATCTCTCGGCTGGCCTGGGAACGCCTCGGGATCCCTTCGGATAAGCTGGTGAATGTGGCCGGGGAGAGGGAATTCTGGTTTTCCCTGCTTAGGCAGCTGCCCCCGCGACCCGACTCCGGATAAGCGGAAGAAAATGGATGGATGGATGGATGAGTTTATATTATCCGATTAAGTAATATCGTATAACTTCTGAATTTATGCATTAACAGAGTCAGCAATTTTCCTGCCAGCATTCCTTCCTGGTTGTTGCTACAGCAACAGTGTTGATTTCGGCCTGGATGATGCGTATTGATTCTTCATTTTAAGAATACTTGACTACTTCTTCATGGTGAAGTGGCTGCTCTGCAGTGTTTCTCCTTGTCTGTGATTGGTCAGACACTGCAAACTCCGCCTCTTTTATGTGAACGTGCTCTGATCAGGATGGGAAAACCCTTGGTTGAATTACCAGCTTTGTAGTACCGCTTACCAGATCCTAAATGTCTTGGTAAGTTAAGAGAGAGATGTCCAGGGTATGTTAATCACGCCTCATCGTAAAGAACTCTGGACTTATATTGCTCCTGTGCAGCCATGATTAGCACCTCTGTGCTGTCCTTCCGTCCAGCTCTCTCTAACCATTGGAGGGACTTGTTCATATCCACCACTTCAGCTATCTGCCGATGGTACATCCCATGCAGGGGTTCTCCTCCCATGATGGTTCCTCCAACTCTTTTTTCCTCCAGTTTCCACTTTCTGAGGCCTTCACTAAGTGCTTCTTCCCTTGGGCCATCTTCCTGATGTATTTATGGAGCTTAGATGCTTCATCTTGGATAGTGGTCCTGATGCTCACTAGTCCTCTGACTCGCTCTTTGTGCTGAACAGAGCCTAGATGGTGGATTTGGGGTGGAACCCTCTATGCATGGTGAACAGCTTCTATGTTTTACTCTGATGTGGTGGAAACAGAAGTCATCTTGAATTAACCAATAGATGAGCATGTTTTCTTCTATTTTGTTTGTCACAAAAAATATGAGAGACCATGATACATATTTTCACTGGGAAAGCTGTTGTAGTTAAGTCGATTTATAATTACATCTTCCTGAAGATTCCCACCTCTAGCTGCCATGTGGTTGGCTGATTACATAATTAGTTTTAGCAGGAAGTTGAACATGTGGAGCTGATAAAGTGGACGGTGGTCATTTTCCTCTATGACATATTTTACCCTGAAGGTTAAAATCTAAACATTAATCCACTTTCAAGCATATAATAAAAATCCTGCAGCAGCAAATCAAGATGTGTCCACTTGATGGAGGTTCTGAAGGAGGTTCTGATGGAGGTTCTGATGGAGGTTCTGATGGAGCGGAACCAGAGCATCGTCACTGCTGCATGAACAGAACTGAATCCACTATAGCAGGTTTTGAACTGACTTTAAAATGAGGAGAAGATGGAGAAGAAAGCTGCAACTGTACTGCAAATACTACCTCCTACACACACACACACATGTGCACACACACGCTCTCCTCCCTCCCCTCTCATTTCTTGCAGTGAAGCAGACGGAGCTGCTGCAGCGACTCTGCATCAGAAATCAAACCATCACTGAATAGAGACTCCATCTTATTTTCTGTTTATCAAACCTTTATTCACCTCAGACTTCCTTCCTCTATCAGATTTATTTTCCTTTTCATTTTTCCGCTCCGTCCTACAACACTGGACCTGGATCAGACCTCCTGGAGCTCCTGCAGAGACACCATGAACCTCACCCTGCTGCTCACTGTGGACTGAGACCAGGTGAGCTCCTCATGTTGGAAATCTTTCATTTCCCGTGTTGGTGTGTAAAACGTGGTGGGTGTGTCAGCTGCACCACGCTTCCCTCCTGCCTTTTGTCTGCCTGTGATGCTGATGAATGTGGTGCATTTGTGGGTCCAGAGAGTGTGGGTTCGGTGGGTTCGCTATGAATAAAACAAAGCTGCTCGGTCTCTGCTGCTTTGCAGACTGAATCAGTTATTTTCTGCACAAGCGAGAATATTTCTGTTATGTTTCCAGCTCTGCTGCTTTTCTAGAAAACCCTGCAAAGAGCCGGGCATCACTTCCAGGATAGACACTAGAAGAGAATGTGATGACTTGGCTGCAGCCACGGCTGATTTCTTGGTTTGCTCAGGTCATGAAAAAAGAAAACATTTTAATTCTGTTTTGATGTGCAGAAAAACATCTGAGTCTGATGAAAAGATGAAAAGAAATGCTAATATAGTTCTTTATCTTGATTAAAAATTCAATGTTTTTTCCAACAGGACAGACTGAAAGATAATGAAGTACTAAAGAGGACATGTTTTGTTTTAAAAGGTTAAAAATGACTAATTTATTTTTTTATTAAATCTACTCAAACATTTAATGTAATGTCAAACTGGATCCTGCAGCTTTTATGTAAATGAGCTCAACTTAACAAGGTTCAACTGGATTAAAGTGAAGCTGCAGCAACATGGCTGCCTCCAAAATCTACTCTGTAATCAGTGATGAAGAGGAGGAGATAAACTCTCTGACCAGCAGACTGGAAGTAATTAACTTCCTGGAAGCTTTTTCTTTCTGATTTTTTTTATCAGCACAAAGAAAACAGATTCATGTTAGACAACAGAAGGAGAAGGAAATAAAAGACCCACGAGCTGCTAGCTGGTCTGGTTATAGCAGGTCCCTCCAGGACCAGAACATTCCTGGGTTAGAGGGCTACAGAGGTGGATTAGATAGTGTATGACTCATTCCAGCCCCACCAGTTAGACAGATTATATATAAGTGCTTGTTTTACATGTATTCACAGCCCACTAGGTTCAGTATTTAGGGCTGAATCACCACTAATTTCCTGAATCATTTTACAGATGTATGTAACACCAGTTTTTCTTAAAGATGTTCTCAGGTAACTATTTTTGTAAAACACTGAGTCTGTTTATATGAGCATCAAAATCTGATAAGTAGGAGTTATCAGATTACTGTAATAATCAGATTTTAGTGTTAGCTGCTAATGTGGGAAGAACAGTCTTAGCACTAGCTACTAATGTGAGAGCCTATGGTCTTAGTATTAGCTGCTAATGTGGCACCACACGATCTTAGTGCTAGCTGCTAATGTGGGAGCTTGCGGTCTTAGAAGTAGTTGCTAATGTGAGAACCCACGGTCTAAGCATTAGATCCTAATATGAGAGCCCGAGGTCTTAGCATCCTAATGTGGGAGCCCGCAGTCACAGCATTAGCAGCTAATGTGAGAGCCTACAGTCTTAGTGTTAGCTGCTAATGTGGGAGATTGCAGTATTAGCATTAGCTGCTAATATGCGGGGAGCATTGTCTTAGCAGTAGATCATAATGTGAGAGCCTGTGGTCTCAGCATTAGCTGATAATGTGGCACCACATGGTCTTAGTGTTAGCTTTGGATGTTATTTAATCTTGAAATTTGGCATAATTAGGGGTGTGTCCTTTTGATTGACAGGTATACAATAACTGCAGAAAAAAGGGAGAATGCAGCACAAACGTGGTTTTTAGCCGATTAACAATGCGCCTTAGCTTTAGCCCGCCTACCTCCGTTAGCTGGTTAGCTACCATTTCTCGGGGTTAGCTTGTTTAGCTCTTAGCTACAGGCAGCTCGGAGTTTGATGGTTGTCAACCATCCATCCCCACCTTCCCAGTCCCCCTCTCAGCTCCAGCTCTTTGCCCATTTTTGGATTTTCCGGGACTAACACCCGTTACGCTACCAAGATGGCGACAGTGGGAACGCCCAATGAGCTTCACTTTTGCTCTTCAGAAACCTACGGGTGACGTCACGGAGGCTCCCTCCATCTTTTATATACAGTCTATGGTGAGAGCGTTAGATACTAATGTGGGAGGTAATGAGCTGCTAAATAGTTTACAAAAGAATGTAATCCACTGGTAACACTCGTTCCAACTCCTCATTGAGAAAAGTAGCTATTGGCTGTCCTAGAAGTCGCTAAATGAGGTAATCAACTAATTTGCATAACTGACCTGGTACTAAGAGCTTTGTTCTTCTCATGGTGGTGAGAACAAGAAAAATGTTAATTAGTTCGGTAATTGCATCCTTCATTAGAAGCTTCGTCCAGGCCAAGGCGGGGATTACTTCTGGAGTCTGGGTCTTTATGTGCAATATAGATTAGCACAGTTATGTCAGACTTAAAGTGGCTCTATTATGCTCTTTTCAGGCTAATTTATTTTAATATGTGAGTCCACAGGGGCAGGAATTAAACCAGCATTTTATTTATTTTATATTGATCCTCTCCGTAGACCCTTCCGCCCTGAGCCCCACCTCCCCCTGATGTAGGCTGCCTCTGATTGGTCAACTGCCACGAGTAGCTGTTGGAAGCATGCACATTAACTGTTTTCGTCATAGAAACGCCAGCAGAACTCGTAAACACACTGGAGTAATATAAATACTCTAAACAATGTCGACACAAAATATACAGCCGTACATGTTTGAGCCCAAAAACAAGAGTGAACACCTCAGCAACCTGCAGCAAGGAATGCAGCAGGAAATATCTGTTTGGTAAATACTCTGCTTACCAGCTTTAGTCCCATACAACATTGTTTACCATCCTTCACTCACCTTATATATTTGTACATGCCCCTGTTAATAGGTGTACATTTGGCAATTGTACCACAATGCTAACAGGTGGAAAACGTCTCATGCCAAGAAATAGATAAGCTAATGATGCTATTTGCTAACACTTTCATTCATTTTGATTAGCTTTATTTCCAGCCTCTCTATGTAATCAGTTGTTTTACGTGGCTAATCTGCAGGATGTTTTTAGCCTGGTTGCTATGTCTGTAGCATTTCCATCTACAGTATTGATCACTAACTTTCTGGTCATCATTACATGTGTGTTACCTGCTGGTAGTGATCAAGTAAAGTAGGCATGGGTTAATTCCTTTAGTTTGACTGTTGCTCACATACTATTAAAAAAAAAAGGCAACTTATTTGTTTTACTTACAGCTTGTGGCTCAGGATCAGAGACGTGGTCCTTGATTGTAGGAACAGACCCTCCTTTCAGCTTAAGCATGGTAGTAGATCCCTCGTTGTACTGGCCCTTATTCATCCAGCAGTCTTTGGTGAAGTGCCGGTCACAAATGTAAATGTTGGTGCATCTTGGGCTGGCTCTCAAAAACAAACTCCATTCCTGAAGGAACCATTGTTTCCTTCAGGAATTTAAACAAGTGCAGCTTTCCCTCACAGCCAAAGAAGCATTTCTTGTGACATGTTGATACTGAAAACATTGCAGTGTCCACTGTGAAGTCTTCTGTGGCAGAAGTGCCTCACAACTCTGCTCAGTGTGAGGCAGAAGTTCTGCCTCAACATGCGTTTATGTGATGAAAAACAGCACAGTTCGCTTGTCTGATGAGTATTCAACACCATAACACTGTAGAAAGCTCAGAAACGTCCAGATAGCAGAATAGGGCCCCTATAATGAGAAACTTCATCTATGCCAGGACGGGGTTGTACAGATGGCGACGTCTTTGTCTGCCACATAAAGATCAACCGAAACTGTTCTTTAGGTGTATATGTATTTTATTTCTTTGCTCTTTTTTTTAAAAGAAAAGAAAGTTTGAACAATTTAACACTAACACAATTAACTTTTATGTTTGTTAATCAGCTCTAATGTTAGTGGGATTTATTCTGGACACGAATAAAAATATTTACAATAACTTGGATTTTTGTCAAACATAAATAACAGGTTACTGGAGGTTGCCATCACCTTTACAGCCTAATTCAGAGGAGCAGAAAAAAATTAGAGTATAAGCATTTATACCTGGATTTAATAATAAAAGTATTTTTATGAAGTGAGTCTGATGGGAAAAGAACCTTGTTTGCAGATAAACTTTGGCAGGAAAATGAGGCGCTATATTCATCCAAAACAAATTAAATACAAAGATCAAAACAAAAAGATGAAATATTTCAGTTACACCCTAAAAGCCACAGAAAATGACTGATTTAATCTGAAATTAACATAATCAAAGCTCAGACTCTTTATGCTGCTGAAATACACTCTGATGACTTTTCCATCCCTCCATCCCGTCACACCTGGACACCTTAATGTCCAACACTGCGTCACTAATCCGCTGTAAGAGGAACAAAAGCGACAACAGGTTAATTATTGTGAGATTCGACAATTAAGACCCAAACTGCTGAAATGAGCTGTCTCTCAACTCCCACAAAGTCAATAAAGACAAAAATGAGAGCTTTCTAAAACTGCTATTAAAGTTTAACAGATTCATATTTTTCTGATATTTTTCCTGCATAAATATCTTAGACAACTTCAGCCCTGCTCAAAACTACCAAACATTAAAAGATTTAGGGGATTTTGATGACTTCCTGTTACTGTAGTTTTTTATGATAAAGGAAAAAATTTGCTGTATTTTCCATAAAACTAAACTTTGGTGGCCAGGAGATTATTTCTGAATCTGCCATAAACATGTTAATAATTACCTGAATTTTTTACTTTGATGCATAATTAATTTTTGGGTAGCATTAAATTTAAAATTTACCACCCTCTTAAGTCATTAAGGACAAAAACATCCACTTTCAAAATCAAAACATAACGGATAAATTATTTTCTTCTTTGTTTGGTTTAAATCTGTTGTTAAACATCCGATTTGAACAATCACATACTGAATAATAATTAGAATTTCAACCCCTTAATGCCACTTTGATTACATCATGCTAATAGTTTTATGAATAAAATTAATTATTTTTCATATAACAACTATTCAGGGCAATTAAAATTTTTAATTTGGTGCTACACGTAAAATAATTTTGCATCAAAGTTAATCTTTTGGCAAATCCTCAATATGTCCATGAGTGATTTGGAAATAATTCCCCAGCCCCCTCAAATCTGTTTTATGGGAAATAATGCATATTTATGGTTTGTTTTTTGTTTTTTTGTGAGATGAAGTCAGCAAACTGGAATCTAAAAGGATAAAATCTTTGAATGTTTGTTAGTATTGAGCTGGACTGAAGTTGTTTCAAAGGTTATGCAAAAAAAAAAATATATATATATATATATATATAGTGTTCTGCCAACCTATTACAAGTATTACACACTGAACACACTGAATTCACAAAAACCTGTGCCATATACCCTAAATCAGACAAAATACTGCCCAAAAGAAGCGATTCTAACCTGATCACCTAAACGTTTGGTGAAATTACACAGAAGAAAAACAACAGTAGAACTCAGGGTTATGTTTAATAGTGAAAGTAACAAGATTTCCACATGAACTATCTGAAAGAACTCAAGGGACTGGGACTGAACAGCTGTGTAGCTATAAGAAAACCACTAATCAGTGAGGATAACCAGAGAAAAAGGCTTCAGTTTGCTAGGAAGCAAAAGGACTGGATTCTGGAGCAATGGAAGGTCATGTGGTCTGATGAGTCCAGGTTTACCCTGTTCCAGATTGATGGGAGCATCAGGATAAGAAGAGAGGCCAATGAAGTGATGCAGACATCATGCCTAGTGCCTGTGGGGTTATAGGCTGATTCCTGTTCTAGTCTGAAAGTTTGGCCACAGTGCTGAGCCTTTGGGAGTGCATCTCCAGCACAAATGATTGACACAAAGAGAGATAATATCCTAATGTCAGAGCAGGTGTCTGGTAACGAGTCATACATGGTCACATAAACAAATAAACGTGTATTGGTTGATAAATGTGAGATTACGTTGCTCTGCAGGTGTTTCACACATCTGACAGGATTTTTTCCTGGAGCTGCTGAGGTCATGTCCATCAGCTCAGAGCAGATGAACATGATGAGCTTCTCTGTAAACTGACTCCCTGCCTGCAGCTCTTAATTCACTCAGCTGGATTTCTTCTTGTAAAACTGACCCGGTAGGAGTAAAATCAGTGATCCCACCTCCTGATGTGACCAGCTGCTCTGTCCAGCAGTGTGAAATGATTTCCCCCGAGGCCTTCGTCAGCTTCATAACTGCTTCCACAACAAGAACCTCGACAGTTTATTACTCTCCAGCTGCTTCTGTTTCTAACATTTTGGAGTTTCCAGTAACTCAAACGCCACTGCCCACATACTTTCTCTGTGCTTTACGGCAGCATGGTTGTTAGCCAAAACCTTTCTTGTAAAAGTCCTAAACAACATCTATCTAAACCCAGTCAGCAACAGAAGGTCGGTTCTGGTTCTGGTAGAGCTCAGAGCTGCTTTAGACACAGTTGACCAGAACTTCCTGTTAGGCCGACTGGAAAATTAGGTGTGAATCTCCGGTCCAGTTTGTTTCAATGCCAATATTTTTCTCTTGAAAGCCAAGACTTGAGAAAATGATGCAGATAAGAAAAGGCTTGGTCACTGTTGATCTGTGTGTTATTTCTACAAAGTTCTGTTAGTAATAAATTCTGTTTTCTTCTTCTGGTCGGCCTTTATGCTGCTATATCTATTGATACATTCATTTTATTTTTTAGCCTCATAATCTGACAACTGAGGCTGTCCTGAAAACATGTCTGCATGCTGACTGGATTAAAAGCTCCAGCTTCTACAGGTTGGTTTATATATATATATATATATATATATATATATATATATATATATATATATAAAAGACAGAAATAACAAAAACTTGCTTAGAGTTTTAAGAGTTAAATTGCTGTCCATCTTTTAAGACTTCACGAGGAACCTGGACCAGTGAACAACTGGAAACAGTAACAGATGTTGGATGAGCTTCAACCAGCTGTAGTAGAGTTAGATTAAGCTTCATGTGGTCTGAAAACACCCGATCGTGATACTGAAGGGGGCTCAGTAACATCAGTCCCTGTCAATCATCCCACTGCTGCAGCTGTGTGATGAAACATCTTCAGCAGCACGAACCTGTAACTTCTGTGTTCAGCGGCTGATCTGAGGATTATTCTGTTAATACGTTCCACAACAACTTGTGTTTGGTTTTAATCTGCAGTGCAGGAACACACTGAGTCAGACCGGACTGTGAGAGCCAAGCAGCGCTGCAGTGTTCGGCCCTCAGGGAGGGATGATACCGCTAATCAATCACCTGCTGGCAGCTCATTACAATACTCAGGGTGTAAGAGCTGCGACGGAGCTTTCTCCAGACCTGCAGCTCAGATCAATGAATCCGGCCATCGATCCGAGGTCTTTATGAAACCACTGCTGATCAAACAGTTGCAGAAGCTCTCCTTTATGTGGGAGATGTGCTGAGATAAATAAATATTTGTTTTAATACCAGCCAGATTCATGTATGTAAACTTCTTAAAGCAACTATTTAAGATGAATTTCATCACATAAAAATGCAGTTAGAAGACCTTTAATCTAATTCTGTGTTGGTTAGTCTAACCACAGGTTCCAGTTAATTTGCAATACTGTTTTGTAAGAAAAATAAAAACAGAATTCAGTGATTTCCACATCTCAGCAAGTAATATTTCATTCCCACTAGAAGACAAACAATATGTCAGATAATGAAACTCAGACATTTCAACATTTGATGGAAAATATGAGCTGATAGTGAATCTAATGCAGCAACACGTCTGTAAAAAGTAGTTCCAGGGTGATGTTCAGCGCGGTGTAAAAAGTAGTTCCAGGGTGATGTTCAGCACGGTGTAAAAAGTAGTTCCAGGGTGATGTTCAGCGCGGTGTAAAAAGTAGTTCCAGGGTGATGTTCAGCACGGTGTAAAAAGTAGTTCCAGGGTGATGTTCAGCGCGGTGTAAAAAGTAGTTCCAGGGTGATGTTCAGCGCGGTGTAAAAAGTAGTTCCAGGGTGATGTTCAGCACGGTGTAAAAAGTAGTTCCAGGGTGATGTTCAGCACGGTGTAAAAAGTAGTTCCAGGGTGATGTTCAGCATGGTGTAAAAAGTAGTTCCAGGGTGATGTTCAGCACGATGTAAAAAGTAGTTCCAGGGTGATGTTCAGCACGGTGTAAAAAGTAGTTCCAGGGTGATGTTCAGCACGGTGTAAAAAGTAGTTCCAGGGTGATGTTCAGCACGGTGTAAAAAGTAGTTCCAGGGTGATGTTCAGCACGGTGTAAAAAGTAGTTCCAGGGTGATGTTCAGCACGGTGTAAAAAGTAGTTCCAGGGTGATGTTCAGCATGGTGTAAAAAGTAGTTACAGGGTGATGTTCAGCACGGTGTAAAAAGTAGTTCCAGGGTGATGTTCAGCATGGTGTAGCATCTCCTCTTCTTCTGACAACTGTCTGGAAACGTCTGGGAAGTGAGGAGACCAGTTGCTGGAGTTCTAGGAGAGGAATGTTGTCCCATTCTGGTCTGATGCAGGATTCTAGCTGCTCTACAGTCCTGGACCTTGGTTGCTGGATTTCTGCTTCCATGATGCTCCAGATGTTGTGCATTGGTGAAAGGTCTGGACTGCAGGCAGGCCAGTTCAGCAGCTGGACTCTTCTCCTGTGAAGCCATGCTGTTGTAGTGATGGAGCTTCAACCACAAGACTGCTTCATGGACTACCAGCTGTAGACTGTGCACAAAACATTCCAAGCTTGGCACATTTAGTTGATTCTTTGCTTTTTCATATTGGCTGCATTATCTTAAAAAAAAAAAAAATAACAACGTGGACCTTCTGTTTGTCTAACTTCCAGTCCTGCAGCATATCTTGCGTGGCGTTCATGATCGCATTAGCTGTATGTGAGCCTCTGAACTTGCTTGCAAGTAACATAACTCTTTTCAGTGTAAAGTCAGGACTGACCTAATGCACGGTCAGACTTAACAATGACAACAAATGGTGGTCTGAGCTCCAAATATTGGTCGTGAAACTAAGAGCATTAGTTTTTTCCACCTGTGCAGCAATACACTGCCTAACTTAGTTGTGCATCTGCTGAAGAACTTTGAGTAATGGCACCTGGGGATAATGTAGTGAGGTCTGAGGTGCTCAATTAAACATCAAAATCCAAAATTACTCACCACTGACGGTGGCTGGTCATCAAGCCCAATAAACTCTGCAATCTTTCGGCTTATCCCTAATGCTCTTTTACCGTCCCATGGAAGTTTATCATGCCTTGCAAATGACTCTGACAATGTTGGTTGTTTGAGTGAGCTAGTGGTTGGTTCTTTCTTCGCTGTGAAGGTATCGAGAAAATACTCATGTAGCTCTACATGATGATTTTCAAGTGCTTATTGAGGTTAGACGTGTTGAATCTTCTGGTCTCCGTGCCACCACATGAAATTGTGCATTACACTTTTTGCATTCCGCAGTTGTATCTTTCTCAGATTTCCGAGAAAAATATTCCCAAACAGCTGACATTATCCAAGTTTTTCTTGTCCTTGACACTCACTCTGTTGTGATCACGTGGGCTATGCATGCAGTGTGGCCCAGTCAGGAAGAACTGTTTGAAAGAAAAGCTGGAATGGATTTCCTGGATTGGCACGCATGGATTGGTAAATTTTGACGCACTCCAATCCAATCCACGTTTTTTAACAGACATCGGCCAGATATCCTGGTAGTGGATCGGGACAGCCCTAGTTTCCAGTAGAGAATCACGTATGCTTTTAATGCAGAAGATCGCCAGCATCCAGCTTTGTCCCATGCACACAGAGATTCCTCCAGATTCTGTTAATCTGTAGATGATGTTACACACTGTAGATGGTCTAAGGAACATTTTTCTGAAATTGTTCCAGAATTTTTAGAGCCAGTTTGTCTCAGGTTGGTGAAGCTCTGTCCATCTTTCCATCTGAGAGACTCTGCCTCTCTAAAATGCTCCTTTTATATCCAGTCATGTTACTGACCTGATGCCAATTAACATGATTAGTTGTCAAATGCTCATCCAGTTGTTTCTGATTTGTACCAGTTACTTTTCCAGCCTTCCATTGCTTCCGATCCAACTTTTTACCAACGTGTTGCTGCATCAGATTCACTATCAGCTCATATTTTCCATCACATGGTGAAATGTCTCCATTTCATCTGATATGTTGTTTATTTTCTACTGGGAATAAAATAAAATCTGAACATTTTTTCCTGCTGCACATCACATTTTAATGAAGGTTAATTTTAGTTGAACATTTCATTTTGTAAATGAACTGTAGCTGTATAAAACATTCAGAGATTAATAATTAAATCCCTTCCAGGTGATTTAGTGATTCAGTCAGGGGTGATGTCTGTGACACAGAACTGAAATATGTGAAATTATGCAGGAAGGTTTGACAG